>NW_027202270.1:30981333-30993833 GCF_024711535.1 Dipodomys merriami
TCTCTCTCTTCTCTCTCTCTCATCTCTCTCTCTCGTCTTCCTCTCTCTCTCTTTCTCTCTCACTCTCTCTCTCTCCCTCTCTCTCTCTCCTCGCTTCTCTCGCTCTCTTCCTCTCTCGTCTCTCCTCTCTCTCTCTCTCTCTCCTCTCCTCTCTCCTCTCTCTCTCTCTCTCTCCTCTCTCCTCTCTCTCTCTTCTTCTCCTCTCTCCTCTCTCTCTCTCTCTCTCTCTCTCTCTCTCTCTGTTAAAAAAAAAGTCAACACTGGGATGACCTGTAATGAGCATTCTTCACTTAAGAAAGTCTTTGTAAGAACCTCAAACTATGAAATTACTGCAAGAGAGAGTAGGAAAAACACTAGAACTCACAGGCATAGACAGAAACTTTTTGAAGAGACCCAGGGGCGGGCATAGAAAATGAGACAGACTTGACAAATGAGGTCACATTTTTAAAAAGTTTCTGCACAGCAAAGAACATAGCTAACTACTAAATATAGAAAAATAGCCAAAAGGACAAGAAGAAGATCTTTACCCAGCAATACAATCTACAAAGGCCTAATATCCAAAATATACAAGGAGTTCAAGAAAATTAAGAATGGCAAATAAATGAGTAAATATTTAACATCCTTGGCCATAAAAGAAAATCAAAAAACTTTGAGATTCTATCTGACCCGTTAGACCGGCCAACATCATGAATTCAAACAACAGAAGCTGGTGGGGATATGGGGGAAAAGGAACCCTATTACACTGTTGGTGGGGAATGCAAATTAGTAAAATCATTTTGGATGGTGGTTTGGAGGTTCTTAAAAACTAACCATAGAATTTTCCCTGTGATTTAGCTGTACCACTCCTGGGCATCGACCTAAAATATTACAAGTCAGGATACTGTAAAAGCACTTCCACATCCATGTTCACTGCTACACAATTCACAATAGCCAAATTACAGAAACAGCCTAGACACCCATACAGCAGATGAGTAGATTAAAAAAAAATGTGGTTCCTTATACACAATTCAATTTTGCTCATTCATGTTCACTGCTGCACAATTCACAATAGCCACATTACAGAAACAACCTAGACACCATACAGCAGATGAGTAGATTAAAAAAAAAATGTGGTTCCTATACACAATTCAATTTTGCTCATTCATTAGAAAGAATAAGATTATGTCAATTTTAGGGAAATGATGGACCTAAAACAAATCATCCTGATGTAAGCCAAGTTCAGAGACAAAAGGCGGATGTTTTCTCTCATATGCAGAAGGTAGATCTAAAATATACTCTAGACACCCATGCACCAAACACTGAGACTAAAAGAGGATACTCTTAGAGAAAGAATCCAAAGGTATAATTCCTATGCACACTGAAAAACTCCAGAAAATGAAAACGTTGTTGTTGTTGTTATTGTCTATAGTGGAGTTGTTCGTTTTTCTTTTATTTTTTGTTTGTGCAGAAATGGAAGGAGTAAGGGTGAGCAAATGTAGTCATGATATTAAGTATACACTATGTGAAAAATCAACCATGCAACCTGGGGGGCGAGGACAGGAGGAGAAACTGGGGCAAAGTAAAGATCAAAATAACATTGTCCAAAAATAATTTTACTGGAAGAACTTTACTCATTCCCTGCCTAATGAAATGGTGATCCCTCTGTCATCACCTTGATAACAATGAAATTACATGAGCCGGTGGCTCATGCCTATCATCGTAGCTATCGAAGAGGCTGTGATGTGAGGATCATCGTTTGAAGCCAGCCTGAGCAGAAAAGTCTTCATGAGACTTATCCCAATTAACTACTTAAAAGATGGAAGTGGTGCTGTGCTCAAAGTGGTAGAGCATAAAGAGATCAGGGGTTGAGCAAAAAGAGATCAGGGCTAGAGACCAGGCCCTGAATTCAACTCCAACAACTAACAAAATGAAGAAGAAAGAAGAAGAAAGAAGAAGAAAGAAGAAGAAGAAGAAAGAAGAGGAAGAAGAGGAAGAAGAGGAAGAAGAGGAAGAAGAAGAAGAAGAAGAAGAAGAAGAAGAAGAAGAAGAAGAAGAGAAGAAGAGAGAAGAGGAGGAGGAGGAGGAGGAGGAGGAGGAGGAGGGAGGAGGAGGGGAGGAGGGAGGAGGAGGAGGAGGGAGGAGGGAGGAGGGAGGAGGGAGGAGGGAGGAGGGAGGAGGGAGGAGGGAGGAGGAGGTGGTGGAGGAGGAGGAAAAAAAAAAGAAAGAAAAATTTTTATAGAACTCCAGTCATTTTTCAGGCTCTAGAAAAACTCTTAATTGCCAGGAAAAGTGTGACCAATAAATATAATGCTTGAAGTTAACATAAAATTGTTTAAGTAGACATGCACCTTTTGTATAACTCGCTTTAGACATCTTATTTACTTATTTATATGGGGGGGGGGGGGTGGGGGGTAAGCAGTCATGGGGCTAGAACTCAGGCTCTGGATGCAGTCCCTGAGCCTTTTTTGCTCAACTACTTTCTTGCTCTACTACTTGAGCCACAGTTCCACTTTCAGCTTTTCTGGTGCTAAATTGAAGATAAGAGTCTCACCGACTTTCTTGTCATTGACCCCCAGTCCAACTTAGATACCTTTTACTGTTACCTTATAAACAATACTCACAACTGTTTTATGGAAGAAGACTTTAGTCTGACTATTATATTAGGCTTTGATTGTTCAGTTAGCATTTCTTTCCTAACATACCACTAAACTGTTCAAAAACAAAATTTAAGTTTATATAAAAATTATACATTCCCTAAGCATGTATACATATCAAATCACCCTTGGTTCCCTCCTTTCCTATTTCCAAAATTGCTTCAAAATCTAATGGCCACATTTCTTCATGCCACCTTTCTCAGTATAGCTCTTAATCATCTACATGCTGTGTTCACCCTCCAAGATGTTTGTTCTCTTAAATTAGTTTCTCTGTTAAACTTTCACAGAAACCAACCTTGTACAATGCTAGACACAATTTCCAGATTACCTGTGATCTCATAAAGTAGACCTTGGACTTTTTTCTCTTTGTGACCCCTCATTTTGAATAGTATTATCAAATATTATCACAGTTTCATTGTCAGGTCTGTCTTGAGTTCATTATCTTGTCACTAAATCATTTGTCATGGCAGTAAGTGCCTTGGGAAGAGACTCGAGATTTTATTGAAACATGTATTATCTTTTCTTTTTTTTAGCACTTAGTGCCTCTTAAATGTAATTTCAAGTACTAAAGTTTTAAGAAATGAGGAGTTAAAAGAGCATATGTAATATTCTATCATAGGAATAACAAAGATACTAATTGGAATATAAGTTCCTCCAGCAATAGCAAAATAAAACAAAACTTAAAACCTCTGGGAAGTATCCCAGCATTATTCTACTTTACATTTTTTTTAAAGTTCCATCATAAAGTAAACTGTAAATAATCTGTGAGTTGAAATGGTCAGAAACCAAAATGTGTATTGTGGAACTCCCCCTATTTCTTTAATACAATTTCTTTTCACAGTGGGCAGTGCTTTGACGTGTCACTGAATTATATAACCAAGCCTGAAATTCTAGCACCTGTGATTCTATCCGGACATACAGTCTTTGCAGATGTAACTAATTAAAGTGAAAATTATGGATGGGAACAACTTAATTTAGTAAACTCTAAGTTCAATGAACACTGACATAAAAAGAACAGAAGATATGAGGCACAAAGAACCACAGGGGAAAGTCAGGTGGAGGTGAGGAATGGGGTATAAACATGGCAACTACCCAGTGTCAAAAACCAGAACTGTCAAAAACCAAACTGGAGAAGACTTTCCCTTATGGCATTCAGAAGAAGCCAATCTGAAGACTATCCTTCAAAGCACTGATTATGAACTTCTGGCTTCCAGCCACTAAATTTTGTTGTGCAGTTATAGGAAACACAATATATGATTATATACTTGTATTTCTTTCCACTTCCCAAATTGGACTTTCCAGACTACTTTGGGAAAATCTTGTTTATTCTGCCAGACAACAGATAAAGAAATATATAGAAAGAAGGCTGGGGAGACTAGGAAAGAAGTTTATCTAAAGTAACTAATAGGATGAATCAATATATTGTAGTAAAGACCACATAGCCTAAAGATAAACAATTTCTATTCTTAGCTTTATCATTGTTTTGGCTTTATGAACTTGGAGAAAGTATTTAAAACCTCTGAACTACAATCTTCTACGTCTTTCACATACAGAAAGAAGAATAGTATTCAATTTCAGAGCTGTGAAAAATAAATATTAAAACTGCACATTTCTTGGCATTTTCTAAATAAGCAAATATTCAATAATCATTACCTTTGATTAATTTGAATTATTTTTTTACAGAGACATGTTTCTTTAGATCAAGCAAGTTAAACTTACTTGATTTCCTTTCTCCAAAGACAGTTATTCCAATTTTAAATAGTAACTTTACCTCAAAACTGGTATCATACAAGAAATTATTTAACTAAGGTCACTGTTCACTACACTAACACAGAAAAGAGTTCCATGAACCAACTCGTTTAATTTTATTCTGCTATTTCTCAACTCAAGTCCTAAAGGCAGCTGGTCCCCTCTCTTGGACTCAATGAACTTACATTCAAGCTGGTATAAAAATATATGCAAATCACCATCATGCAATTTCCATTATACAATATCCATCTTTTAAAGTTAACAACAGAGAGTGACACTTGAACAAAGTACTTTTTAATTAAAGTTCAACGTGTGAACAATATTTTAAGCTAATGTCACATTGGAACACTAAGAACTCACATCTTGAAGAAATAAATAAGATACTCACTTCTACTTTACAAAGTTCAACGTGTGAACAATATTTTAAGCTAATGTCACATTGGAACACTAAGAACTCACATCTTGAAGAAATAAATAAGATACTCACTTCTACTTTACAAATAAGGATAGTGAATTTCAGAGAGATTTAGTGCCTAACTCACAGAGTTGTTAGTCTATCCATATTTCCTTTTAAATTTATATTGTATAAATATATATATAAGTAAATAGATTAACATAATTAATTATCATGTACCAATCACCTAGCAATAATGTATTTTGAAGATTTAACTCCAATTTTTTAAATTTCCCTAAGATAATAAATGTAGATAGCTAGCCTTAGTTTCTGGGTATTGCATCAGTTTAGAATTGTGTCCTATGAAAAAGAGGAAAAGGACAAAATTCTAAAATGAGCTTTTTCATTAAAAGAATTCTGTCGCTAATCCTATAAAGACAAAAACAGCTTCCCCATATAATAACACTCATGCGATCATAAACATGTCACCAAAACCTTACTAAGTTCCACCAAAGAGTAAATCAAAACCTAAATATTCATAGGTCTAATCTAGAGAAAACAAAGTCAAATATTTGCTTCTAAATTGATACTAAACATAAATCATTCCTAAAAGTGTATACTGGAGGGCTGGA
This sequence comes from Dipodomys merriami, assembly GCF_024711535.1. Lineage (NCBI taxonomy): Eukaryota > Metazoa > Chordata > Mammalia > Rodentia > Heteromyidae > Dipodomys > Dipodomys merriami. The sequence goes on from NW_027202270.1 coordinate 30,986,742, forward strand.
AGTGTGGCTCAAGTGGTAGAATATACGCCTACCAAGCACAGGCCCAAAGCTTAAATACTAGTACCAGAAAAGAAAATAATAATAATAATTAGTATAACCCAATTAAAGCATATAGATTATCACAGGAGATAAACTGGTACTTGCAATAGTGAGGAATCTTCAGTAAGTTAAGCAAGGTAAGTATTCTGGTGCTCAATTGCCATTTGTATCTACATGAACACTGAAGGAGAGATTTTCCTATTATAACTCCCCAGAAGAGCATAGACCCATCTGATTTGTCAATAGAGAAAGAAAAAAAATTCCGCTATAAATATAAACATAACTTTCAGGAAATGAAATTGGCAGGAGCTAATGAAGATTTACGAAGGAAAAGAGAACTAAAGAGGTAGAACACTGAAAGTCACTGTAGAAAGGCAGCTACATTTTCATCAGCTTTCTCAAGGCCAGCCTGGATTAAGTACAGATGAAGTGAGTGACAATTATAAATATATTCCTACTTTTGCACAGCTATTTATAAAACATTTAAATTTTAAAAGGGATTTCCCTTTTATTTTATCTACTATGCATTAGACTAGATTGCTAAAAAGGCTATGTGCAATACTGAAAAGTAACTACTAAATAGACATTAACAGTCATCTTTCTAGATGAATACGTATTTACATTTATGTTTAATAATTAAATATTTCATCCTTATTGATAAGGCTTTATCTTAGAAGAGAAGCACTGAATCAGTAACACACTGCATATCACTGATGCATTTGGAATCTTAGGAAAAGGTTTGAAGACTGGTGGAAAAGTAGTATTTTTTTTAAATAAGTATTTTATTGTGAAAATACTGTACAGAGGGGTTACAATTACATGGGCAAGGTAATGAGTGCATTTCTTATCAAGCATTGTTGCCTCCTCCTTTGTTTCCCCTTACCATCTTTGTACATGATTGTGCTCTTGATTTTTATAAAAAGTCCAAACTTCTACGAGATAGAACTTTTTTAAGATGGCACATATGAGTGAGATCACTAAGTACTTATATGCCTGGCTTATGTCAATTAACATAATGATCTCCAGTTCCATCCATTTATTCATTCATTATTCATTACTCTCCGATATATATGTACCATATGTTCTTTATGTAGTCATCAATTGATGGTCACTTAAGAGGTGCTCATGCAACTGGTACTACAAAGAACATGGACATGAAGATGTTTATTTGACATGACAATCCCATTACCTTTGGATACATTTCCAGAGTGAGCTTGCTGAATCAGATGGCAACCCTGTTTTTTATTTTGAGGAACCTCCATATTGTTTTCCATAATAGCTGCAATAACTTGGATTCTCTTCCATGGCATACATGCCATGCTTTGTTTTGTCTTTTTGTAGTAGCTATTCTTCCTGGTGTGAGGTGGTAATTTTGATTTATATTCCCCTGATGATTAGTGGGTCTGATATTTTTTCATATGTACATGTTTTGAGAACAGTTTACTTCCAAAATAGAAGCTTTTTACTTTGTTGTCATCTAATTTGTCTAGCTTTGCTTTTGTTTTCTGAATTCTAGATGGCCTGCTTCTTACGGAAAAGGGAGTATCACCAAAAAGTAGAAAAATACAAGCTCCATAACTTTACATTTTTTAATACAAATTTGTGCTCCTAAACCTCATCTATGCCTCGAGTTTCCAAAGAATTCTGTATGAGCACATATGCAGAGATTTTTAATAACCTGACATGTACAAGTGCTTCTTAATTGAAAAAGTATAAATATTTATTAATTTACGATCAATGATATCTATGTCTGAGTTCATATTCTTTTAATAATATGTAAGGGATACATATCCTTAAATTAATTTAAATCAGAGCATTCTTCTTTGTAAAAGTTTCCCTAATTTCACACAGATAAAATTTACTGGGAATCAGTTCTGTGACAGACAAGTGTTACACATGGGTTGAAGCCTATAAATCTCTTCCTAGATATTAGTAGTAAGAAAATTTCAGTCTCATCTTGTCACTATATTGTAAGGCCGAAAACATATTATTTATTTCAAAGATTGTGCTAAGTTAAACAGTTATACAATTACTAGAAACACAAGAGCCATTGAAAAACATACCTGTTAGACACTATTTCTTGTAAGAAACAAAAAGAAAATTAGCAACAATGTGACAGATACAAGATGCTATAACAAGTCAGAGGGAATGGTATGCAACCTAAACTACATATAATATTATAAAGTTTTTGGAAGAAGTATTTGCTTCTAAGCTGACTCCTCCCTAAAGTATAAGGAGGAATTTGGGGCTGGGAAGGTGGCTCTGTGGTAGAGCGCTTGCCTAGCATGCCTGAGGCCCTGGGTTCGATTCCCCAGCACCACATAAGCAGAAAAAAAAAGCCAGAAGTGGTGCTGTGGCTCAAGGGGTAGAGTGCTAGCTTTGAGCTGAAGAGCTGAGGGACAGCGCCCAGGCCCAGAGTTCAGGCCCCACGACCGCCCCCCCCCCAAAAAAAGTATAAGGAGGAATTAACCAACAGTACAAAGGGTCAGATATGCCCAGAAATTCCTTACAGATGCAGAGAAAACAGCTACAAAGATAAATAAAAGAATCTAAGCATAGAATCTCTAAGAAACAAAGATTAACAAGGAATAAGTCATCCCAGCCCTAAAAAGGGCTAATTTCTTTTTTTTTAATTTTTTATTATGAAAATACCGTACAGAGGAGTTACAATTACATGAGCAAGATAATGAGTACATTTCTTACATTGTTGCTTCCTCCTTCGTTTCCTCTCCCTATCCCTTCCCATATCCTCCCCCCTCCCTCCCTCCCCCCCACCCCCCACCCTTCCACCCCCCTACCCCCACCACTTATATCCCCCCCCTTCCCGGGGCCAAAGTTGTAAAGTTCGTTTTTCTACATAACGACTTGTACATCTCATTGTTGCAATGGGTCCACCTGTCTCCCTAGTTAAACATTTGTTTTTTCCCTTCCACAAATTATACCAAAATCAAATACAGTGAAAGCAGGGGTTATACCATGGGGAAGGGACATACAAAGCAACAAAGAAATCATCTTATAAATATGTTAGGAACAATCACATGAAAATAAAAAACATTTGAATACTTATCTTGGGTTTCATTTCACCTAACATCATCATATCTGACCTTTTCTTGCTTGTCTCAGACATATTAGTTATTACAATTAAGGGAAACCATGGGGCCTATGTTTCCTTGGGCCTGGCTTACTTCACTTAGAATAATGTGTTCCAAGTCTTTCCATTTCCTAACAAATGGGGCAATGTCATTCTTTCTGATGGAGGCAAAGAATTCCATTGTGTATACATATCACATTATTTTCTTTATCCATTCATCTACTGAGGGGCATCTGGGTTGGTTCCATATCTTAGCTATGGTAAATAATGCTGCAATAAACATAGTTGTGCTGGTAGCTTTAGTGTGGTCTTGTTTGTGATCATTTGGGTAAATGGAAAGGGCTAATTTCTTAAAAGGAGAAGGAGGGGGAGGAGGGGAAGGAGGGGAAGGAGGGGGAGGAGGGGGAGGAGGAGGAGGGGGAGGAGGGGGAGAAGGGCTGTCTCTAACTTGCTCCTAGACTGCTGAAACTGAAAATGATCTCTTACTCTGTTTTCAAAAAAAAAAAAAAATCTTTCCAGTCTAGCACTAATCCTGTCTGTGACCCAGAATTCTCATATCTTATATGTGCAAGTATATTAGACAGTCATCAAAGTTCTGGCTCATCCTTTATTACATTTTGTTTTGTTTTGCCTTTTGTAAATGGTCTTCTGGGTACAGCTAGTATTTATTTTTTGCCTTCTCTCTTCTAATATAATTTTTTTTATTTTTTTATTGTAAAGATACTGTATAGAGGGGTTACAGTTACATGATTAAGGTTAAAATTTTTTGATATTAGCAACTTCTTCCTAATTGTCCCTGATGCCTTTGTGCCTGGAATCCCTCCAGTCACCTTCATTTGGTCTTTTTTTTTTTTTTTCTAATTACTCCAAGTAGCATTTTTCATGTCCTCCTACAAAGTGACAGCACTTTCTATATTAGTTCTATTATAGCTCTTAGCAAATTACCTTTTAATAAGTTTCTTTCTTGCTAGACTAAGCTTCTAGAGAGACGGTTTTGATCTTTGTATCCCAAAGATCATCTTGTTGTTCCCCCAATAAACATTTTTAATTGTAGAAGAGCCTTAGAATCACAGGAAAATTGCAAAGGCAATACAAATAGTCCCCTGGAGAATCTTTTGAAAGTTCAGACTCTGATACAGTACACTAGGGAATGCCTTGATATGCCAGATTCCTAACAAGCTCCTACCTAGTAAAATATTACTGAACCAGGGCCCTGATTTTGATTAGGTATTAGTGCTGGGCACATCAGGACACAGGTTCTTAATCCCAGCTACAAATCAGAACCATTTGAAATTATTTTCTTTGCTTTTTTTATTCCAATACATGACCCTAACCCTAGGGTTTCTAATACAACACATCTGTTACAGACCTGAACCTTTGTATTTCAGCAAAACTTTTCATGTGATTCCAAAGTGCAGGCAGCACTGCAAACCACTGCAACGTCACTGGCCACCCATAACTTAGGTCTTCTATTTCTGCAAATGTGGGATAAGTGCTATTGGTATGAACGAAAGTGAAAATAAAGTAATAAATGAATGGATTACATCCTAAGGTACTTAAAATGTTAATTGCAAATTAAAGTTTTAATAAATTCTGACAGAAAAAAAAATGACAACTGAATTCACAAATCACTTCAAGGAAGTGATAAGCTGTGTCCTCAGGGTTAGAGTCCTCTCAGACTCCCAGCTGTCCAGAGACATTTCAAAAGGGAAAGAGTTTTGTGGTAGGGTGGAGTCATGACAGAAACTCCCAAGTCTTTAGGGAAATGTGGTCCAAGCATCCTTTGATTAATTCAGCAGATCCTGCAGCTGAGCCTGGAGCACAGGAGTCCCTGCCTGTGTGGGACAGAAAGATCTTTGTATGGGGACAGTCCAAAGTGCGGCTACTTGGGTTTAAGCTACTTATTGCAGAACAATGAGTGATCACATCTGAAATGCAGCTGCTCTTAAAGAGAGATTGGAAAGTCATCTGGTTTCAAACTGCTGCTCATTGGGGTGAAGGACAAAGCTCCTAACAAAATTGGAACAGTGGTCGTACTGTCATTAAAATTCAAACAAGAGGCCATTAGTCATTATAAAATGGTATGCCTTATGTTTCTAACATACAGCTCTTTCTCCAACTCTAGGGAATATGAAAGTAAATCTACATTTAACAGAGACAGAAGGATAAAGAGTTTTTACTTTCTTTAATCTAAAGTTAATAGATACCAACATAATAACTATCCCCTTTGAGTTAGGAAAAACAACAATAACAAAAATATACCATGGCTTGATTTAAACTAATGAACCTCTATGTAACTATCGAAAATACTGTCACCTTCTTGGGCAGCCACATTGCAACTTGTAACCACTTAACAACTTTTGCCTTGAACATTTCAGGATATCAGAATAGTGCTCTAACTGGTCTTTCCATCTCCAGACACCCACCAAATCTATCTTCAACACTGTTCCCACAATACAAACCTGATCAAATCATTTCCATTCTGGAATTCTTTAAATGGCCAATAAAATACTCCAAGATTGAAGCATTCCTAAAGTGAAATCATACTATACAAAGTATTTTATAACTGAAATTTTTACTCCACCATATTCTGTGGTAAAATCTAGCAATCCACTTTCAAAGTCACAAGAAATATTTGTTAAAATGTAATTTGTGGGCTGGGAAGGTGGCTCAGTGGTAGAGCGCTTGCCTTGCATACCTGAGGCCCTGGGTTCGATTCCTCAGCACCACATAAGCAAAAAAAAAAAAAAAGCCGGAAGTGGCGCTGTGGCTCAAGTGGTAGAGCATTAGCCTTGAGCTGAAGAGCTGAGGGACAGCGCCCAGGCCCAGAGTTCAGGCCCTACAACCGGACACAAAAAAATAAATAAATAAATAAAAATAAAATGTAATTTGCTGGGATTTATCTCATTTACCTATTAAAACAATCTTAGAATAACATGTCCTGGGAGAGTCATCTCAACATCTTACAACCCCTAACCATGCTGTTACAAATCATGGTAAAATGCCCAAAAAGTAGAGGCTTCAAATATATTCTAACTACACAAAAGAAAGCACCCAAGCTATTTCATAATGGAGTTATCATGCCAGCTGATGAGCATCTGAAACTCTGCAAATAGATTTTGAATACTGTAAATATGCTCTCCAAGAACCATTGTAATCAGGCCAATTTTACTTCTGCAGAAAGGTGGGCCATCAACATAAAATCTGACAATCAAGGGCACAGAGCACACAGGCAGCTCCCTTATTTATCCCTAAAGTAACAGGTACTGCCCCATTTTCTCAGATTGGTTGAGCTCAGGTTTCAATATGCTTGTGGTTGGCTAGTTTGAACAGGGTAAAGTGTATTTACTTAAGGTGACTTTGAAATGAAATTAACAGTACAAATAATCTCAAAACATAGCATCACCTTCAGCTATTTTTTTTTTGGGGGGGGGAGTCAGTGGTGGGCCTGGGCACTGTCCCTCAGCTCTACAGCTCAAGGCAAGTTCTCTACCACTGGACTGGAGCCACAGCACCACTTCTGGTTTTCTGGTGGTTTATTAGAGGTAAGGGTCTCATGGACTTTCCTGCCCAGGCTACCTTTGAACCATCATCCTCAGATCTCAGCCTCCTGAGTAACTAGGATTACAGTCATGAGCCACCAGCACCCAACTAATCTTCAGCTATTTCTTCAACAATCTGAGGTATGTCTTAATTCCATCTTAAAGGAAACCAATTTAACACAAAACTGTACATTTCAAACACCCATTCTTATCTCAAAGCAGTTCTTCTTCTCCTTAACAAGAACTAAGCCATTAAGCCAAAGCAGGAACTTTGAAACAACACACTTTGATAGAAAAGACAGTTTTTCTCAGAGGAATAACTGGTCTAAGCGATGTAGCTGTCATTCCACATCAGGAAGGGGGATGATAGATGATATCTAAGGTCTGAATCAACTTACATTCCTAAGATCCTATAATTAG